>NW_026924211.1:0-22780 GCF_032062105.1 Saccostrea cuccullata | reverse complement strand
TTCCAGTTTCTACTTCCAACCCCGAGAAAGACAGAAAAATTCTTCTTTGATTTAAAGAGAAATCGTTTAGTCAATGTTGATTTGACAAAATTCCCCGGTATTCTTTTTCCAGCATGAACTACATTCATATAAGATAATGAACAAAACTTTTTAAACAATCTTGCCTTCTTTAAATCAGAAAATGAAAGAAGCTTTTACTTTGTATTGATTGAAAAATTGAAGATAAATTTTATTTTTTGTTTAAATTTTATAACCCCGGAACCGCCCCGTCCGTCCGTTGTCTGTCCGCAAAAATTTTTCTGGTACCTCATTTCTAGTTTTGTCGTCGTGTGGACACGAGAACCATGGTCCTGCGAAACGTAAGGTTTTAGAATTGTAAGGCAAGCCTTCCGGACCCCTGTCCCGGGACAAAATAGATACTGTAAACCCCTCGGCAAATTTTTCGAGATAATGCCAACGTTGGGTAAGGAATGTTAGGAATGAATGGGATTTAAAAATCATGGTTATATTTTGAAACTAAAAGGGGAGCAGTTTCCCACTCCTTGCCCCCCAATATCAAATTTTTTTTTTCCAAACTTAAGTTTTCTAAAGAAATTTTTCATTAAAGTCCCCCCCAAAATTTTTATTGGGAGTTTTTTCAAAAAAGGGCTTGGGGGGAAGAAAGTTAAGTGTTTAGTAAACTTTTCCCAAAAAATTTAAATTTCAAAAAAAGGGAATTTCGAGTTTGGACATTTTTTTTATGTTCATTGAAAGTCCGCCCCCAACACTTTTAGTTGCATTATTGTCAAATAAGGATGATATAAGGGTAATAATGAAGTGTTAGGAAACACATTCCGCATTTTTTTTCAAGATAAAGCAAACGTTGGGTAAGAATGTAAAAGAATGATATGAAATCCATGGTGGTATGTAAATAAAGGAATTTCCCACTCCTTGTTTGGGATATGAAATCCATTTATATGTTTTTGCCCCCAAAGGTCAAGGTTAAAAAGTCAAGTCTTGTCACAAGAAAAAAATATGAAAAGTTCTTTTTTTATATGCAAGTGTATGAAAGGCCTTGCACCAACTCTTCTAAAGTTCCAAGGTTAAAGTGTGCAAGAGGTCAAATTTTGCCCATTGGAAAACTGTGAAATATGAAAGCAATATATCACTCAAATGTATTAATTTTAATTTACCGGGAAAAGGCAAAAAGTATATACTCATTAATCTTCGATTACGGGGGTTATAAATTCATTTATTACGTCTCTGAATAAATTTTGCTTAGTAGTATCCTGTTGTGCGAGTTTCTAAAGAGAGAAAAATTCTTCTTTGATTTAAAGAGAAATCGTTTAGTCAATGTTGATTTGACAAAATTACCGGTATTCTTCTCAGCATGAACTACATTCATATAAGATAATGAACATAAATTTTTTAAACAATCTTGCCTTCTTTAAATCAGAAAATGAAAGAAGATTTTACTTTGTATTGATTGAAAAATTGAAGATAAATATCTTGATTTTTTAGTTTAAAATTTTTATGACCCCGTAATCGTCCGTCCGTCCGTCCGTCCGTCTGTCCTCAAAAACTTTCTGGTACTTCCTTTTTAGTTTTGTCGTCGTGTGGACACGAGAACCGTGCGTCCTGCAAAACGTAAGGTTTTAGAATTGTAAGGCAAGCCTTGCGGATCCCATGTGCCGACAAATGAGATACTGTGAACACATTCGGCAAATTTTTCGAGATAATGCCAACGTTGGGTAAGGAATGTTAGGAATGAATGGGATTTGAAAATCATGGTTATATATATATGAAACTAAAAGGGGAGCAGTGGTTCCCACTCCTTGCCCCCCCCCCCAAATATCAAATTTCTTTTTTCCAGACTTAAGTTTTCTTATAAGAAATGTTCATTGAAAGTCCGCCCCCAACACTTTTAGTTGCATTATTGTCAAATAAGGATGATATAAGGGTAATAATGAAGTGTTTGAGTAAACATTTCCAAGAATTAAGATTCATAAAATAGGAATTTCGAGTTTGGACATTTTTTTTTTGGGCTTTCCAAGTTTTTTTTTTCAGGTAAGATTTTTCGGGTTGCCGCCCATTGGAAAACGATGCTATATCACTGTATTAATAATACCGGGTATTATTTTAATAAAATTCTACTTCCAACCTCGAGAAAGAGAGAAAAATTCTTCTTTGATTTAAAGAGAAATCGTTTAGTCAATGTTGATTTGACAAAATTACTGGTATTCTTCTCAGCATGAACTACATTCATATAAGATAATGAACATAAATTTTTTAAACAATCTTGCCTTCTTTAAATCAGAAAATGAAAGAAGATTTTACTTTGTATTGATTGAAAAATGAAGATAAATATCTCGACTTTTGTTTAAAATTTTTATGACCCCGTAATCGTCCGTCCGTCCGTCCGTCCGTCTGTCCTCAAAAACTTTCTGGTACTTCCTTTTTAGTTTTGTCGTCGTGTGGACACGAGAACCGTGCATCCTGCAAAACGTAAGGTTTTAGAATTGTAAGGCAAGCCTTGCGGATCCCATGTGCCGACAAATGAGATACTGTGAACACATTCGGCAAATTTTTCGAGATAATGCCAACGTTGGGTAAGGAATGTTAGGAATGAATGGGATTTGAAAATCATGGTTATATATATGAAACTAAAAGGGGAGCAGTGGTTCCCACTCCTTGCCCCCCCCCCCCCAATATCAAATTTCTTTTTTCCAGACTTAAGTTTTCTATAAGAAATGTTCATTGAAAGTCCGCCCCCAACACTTTTAATTGCATTATTGTCAAATAAGGATGATATAAGGGTAATAATGAAGTGTTTGAGTGAACATTTCCAAGAATTAAAGCCATATATGGCGTAACTGTTCAAAAAAGTATATTTTTGAAAAATACAAAATTAAGTAAAGAAATATAGTTAATACATTTAAATTAAAACTTTTCATACAATTCTGAACACGGAAAACACCTCGTTTCAACTAATGATACGATTTTATCTTCTCTGTAATGTGTTATTTTAATCTTTTGTATTTTCTTCCGAGTCGGAGAAAATTCCGAGAATCCAAATTAAATTGCGATATCTTTATAACGCAGTTGACTTAGATTTTGTAATTCATGGAAAAGTTCTATCTTTATATAAAGAAATGATACAAATAATAAGTTCTTATAATTTTAGTCTAATAATTTTCATTGTACATACGCCATATATGGCTTTAAGATTCAAAGGAATAGAAATTTCGAGTTTGGACATTTTTTTGGGGG
This sequence comes from Saccostrea cuccullata, assembly GCF_032062105.1. Taxonomy (NCBI): domain Eukaryota; kingdom Metazoa; phylum Mollusca; class Bivalvia; order Ostreida; family Ostreidae; genus Saccostrea; species Saccostrea cuccullata. The sequence continues at coordinate 19,531 of NW_026924211.1, read as the reverse complement.
GCTTTTCAAGTTTTTTTTTTTCAGGTAAGATTTTTCTGGTTGCCGCCCATTGGAAAACGATGCTATATCACTGTATTAATAATACCGGGTATTATTTTAATAAAATTCTACTTCCAACCCCGAGAAAGACAAAAAAATTCTTCTTTGAGGAATCGTTTAGTCAATGTTGATTTGACAAAATTACCGGTATTCTTCTCAACTTGAACTACATTCATATAAGATAATGAACATAATTTTTTAACAATCTTGCATTCTTTAAATCAGAAAATGAAAGAAGCTTTTACTTTGTATTGATTGCATAATTTAAGATGAACATCATGATTTTTTGTTTAAAATTTTCATGACCCCGTAATCGAAGATTCAGGGGTATGTATTTATTGTCGGTTTCGTCCGTTTGTTTGTCTGTCCGCAAAAACTTTCTGGTACTTCTTGCTTGTTTTGCCGTCGTGTGGACACGAGAACCGTGCGTCCTGCAAAACGTAAGGTTTTAGAATTATAAGGCAAGCCTTCCCATGTGCCGACAAATGAGATACTGGGAACACATTAGGCAAAGTTTTCGAGATACTGCCAACGTGGGGTAATGGGTGTTAGGAATGAATGGGATATGAAAATCATGGTTATATATATGAAACTAAAAGGGGAGCAGTGGTTCCCACTCCTTGCCCGCCAATAAGTCCGATGACGTTTTTACCTTGCGAAGAAACAGGTACGTCGTATCATCAGGGGACTGCCCTAGCCCATGCAACCGACCCCACTTACAAGCTTTCTTTTTATTGAAAATGTTCATTGAAAAATTACCCGGTTATACCCCACCCCTAAATTTTTGTTTGAGTATTGTCAAATACATGTAATGTAATAGATAATGAATAAAATTTAGCAATTAAGTAAAGAAATTGAACCTAATGCTTGTCAATGTTTTGGGGATCCATGTAGTTTTTTTCTACATTCTGCATTCCCTCTTTTAAAAAAGATGTGTTTGTGAAACACTGATGCCTTCATATGGCAGCTTATGGCGAGGGTTGAATTTTCTCAAATGCATACGGTTAAAGTTTTTAAAAAATGGGTCAAATTCTAAGTTCAAATTCAAACGGTAAAAAATATTTATACCCGTTGAATGGTCTTGTCACAATGAATACACACGTGATGTATGAAAGCCCTAGCAGCAATTGTGATAAAGTTATTGCCAAGGTTAAAGTGTGATAATGTTTTGTAAAAATGGGTTAAAACTCCAAGGTCAAGAGATCAATTTGGTGGTACCAACCGACCCCACTGTTAAATCGTGTCGGGAAACATCTTTGTAAACTAGGTAAACTTACCATCTATCACTCCTTTATAATGTCCAACTTAGTCCCGAACCTTTTTGCAAAAATAGACATGATATATGCATTGAACATTTGGGTGGAGGTTTAACCCCCCTTTTCACAGGCTCATTTCAGTTTAGGCAATTAAGCATAAGTGATAGCGATTGAAAAAAAATTGTTACTGAAAGAAGTTTCCCCCTCCCCCCGAAATAGGAATTTTGTATTTGGGCAATGGATTTACTTTTTTTTGCTTGTCAAGTTTTTTTGTAGGTTTAACTTTTTTCATTTGCACTTAGCCCCCCCCCCTCTTTCATTTTTCGACACTAATGTATTTCATTATATTCTACCTCTATTAAAAAATTCTGGGATGTTCTCTGTTTTGTTGTTTAGAGCGAAAATGATAAGTAGGAAGAAATTTTATGAAATGATTGACAAAAGATAAATCTTTTATTCTCTTCACTCTGTTAATCATACTATGATTTTAAGCTGCAGATTTGTAGCTCGCTGGTCTGAAAAAAAATTGGAATCTCCGGCTGTCTGTCGATATTTTTCCGGAGAGCTTAACTAGTTTTGTAATACATACCTGGCATAGTTTCGTGGACATTTGTAAAAGGTATCGTACCCTCGTGTCTTATATGTATGGTTCCAACTATATCTAAATGTATTAATTAAAAATATAAACAAGTGCAATGTTGATTATACACTGTACAATTTGTTTACAACTTCTTAAAGGTACTTGGACACAGATTTGAAGTTAATATTCTCCATAATACCGGTATTACGATTTATATATTTTAATAGCATTTCACAAAAAAATTAATTAAAAATCTTATTTCATTTCAAAGTTATTAAAACTTTAAATTTTTTGGCGGGTTTGATTGACACATCCTTGCACTTTCACAAATTTTAATTTTATTCTTAATACTTAGGAAAAGTGTTTTACAAAAGGCATGAATTTACCCAATATGCAATTTTTTTTTCGATTATTGTTAAATAAAATCACTGAATATAAAAAAAAATCCAAAAGTATAATCAGCTCACCTTGGTTCATTCTTTACAGATACATGTACTCAAACTGCATGTGATGTAATGAACAAACGCGTCGAATTCATGCATATGGAATATTTCAAGCGTTAAGGTCTACTTCCCTTTGTACGATCATTTTTTATTCTATATAATTAATCTTTAATAGACAAGATCTCAATTTTAAGCTAAATGTTTTATACAAGTAATATTAAATTATATTTATATATTACATAATAAACTTTTTAAAGAAATATATTGTGTTTTCAATCAGTAACAGTAAAAATAGTTTTTTGTCACATAGAGTATTTAATTTTCTATAAATTTATGAATTCGATCAGGATCACGGAATCTATGTATGTAATACCCTATTCATATGACATGATTTGTACAACTTAGTATATTTTACACATGAGTAAATTTACTCACATGTGCAATTTTTGTCGTGTGAACTGCTATACTCATATGCATATTCTGCACAGTTGAGTAAATTTACACCTGGTCAGGACAAGGTGCAAATTAACTTTTGCACACACTTTGTAGCAAATTATTAGTTCATGTGTGTAAATTGTCTCGTATGAACACGAATCAAATTTGCTTATGTATGTATTTTGTTTTCTTTATTTTATAAATTTCCATTTAAAGTGTTGTTTTGATTGTGTATGCATTGGTTTGTAAAATGTCAGTCCGTAAACATGGTGACTGAATTGATTGATTGATTGTATATTGTTTAACCTCCCTCTCGAGAATTTTTCACTCATTACTTGCTGGTGGAAAGCTGCAAATTTTGTCCTATACTCGGCTCTCAGAGCTGGAAGGGATCTTTTTCATGCCAGTACCTACTGCAACAGGGGACCTGGGTTTATACCGTCTCATCCAAAGGACCGGTCTCCATGTCCCACAATGGGATTCGAACCCGCGACGTAAGGATCAACTCCTTACTTCGCGACTCCATAACAGACGCTCTAACCACTGCGCCACGCGGGCGACTTGGTGACTTGAAAGCAAAATTATTAAACAAAGAGCCATTATCCCCTCTGAGAAAAACTTTCCAAATTGCAAAAACGAGGGCATCTTGCACCCTTTCAGGTGTAAAGACGAATAATGACCCTCATCGAATAATGACCGGGGGTCAGAATTCGACTGCGAAAAATGACCCCCGGTCATTATTCGACTTAGAAAAATGACCCTTTTGCCCGTAGAAAATGTGTCACCACTCTAAAAATTTGCAGAACCCACGTGAAGAAAAATGACCCCCGTAGAAAAATGACTCCCTGTTGATTAAAGCTGAAGTTTTTAGAGGGCAAAAAAAAAAATTAGATAAAGAAGCATATTGGCCAAAATGCTCACCTCAGCTTATATGGAATAAATTGATGATATGTTGATCTCATAATACACGATTATAGCTATATTTTCAGGTCAATGCGATAATTTATAATCTAAAGGAGTAAAGATTTATCGAGCCTAAAGGGTTAGGTAAACATTGTTTTTCGATGATGGAAATCATCGTACTGACAGAAATAATGACCCCCATCGAATAATGACCGGGGGTCATAATTCGACTGCGAAAAATGACCCCCGGTCATTATTCGACTTAGAAAAATGACCCTTTTGCCCGTAGAAAATGTTTCACTTCCTTAAAAATTTGCAGAACCCACGTGAAGAAAAATGACCCCCGTAGAAAAATGACTCCCTGTTGATTAAAGCTGAAGTTTTTAGAGGGCAAAAAAAAAAAAATTAGATAAAGAAGCATATTGGCCAAAATGCTCACCTCAGCTTATATGGAATAAATTGATGATATGTTGATCTCATAATACACGATTATAGCTATATTTTCAGGTCAATGCGATAATTTATAATCTAAAGGAGTAAAGATTTATCGAGCCTAAAGGGTTAGGTAAACATTGTTTTTCGATGATGGAAATCATCGTACTGACAGAAAAAATCAGCAGTATCATATATTATTTTAGCCTCCGCTTGTCGTATCCATCTGTTATCCGCAACTCCTCTTATATATAAAAAGATGTATTTGTAAAACAGCTATGCCCCTGTATGGCAACATAGCGAAGATTAAACTTTTCTTTAGGGCAATTTAAATATAATGGTACCCAGAGTAGGGTCTTCTCACAAAAAATACAATTGCAAAATAGGAAAGCCCTAGCACCATTTGTTCAAATTAATGGCTAAGGATAAGTGTTTGAAAGGTAGGTCAAACTCAAAGGTCAAAGGGTCATAGTTGATGGTTTCTTAAGAAAGGTTTAATATAACAAGGATTACATTTGTGAAGTATGAGAGTATTAATATCTACCGTATAAAAGTTATAGACAAAGTAAATTAATTAAAAATTTGGCATTTTTGTGTAAAATGGGACAAACTCCAGGGTAAAGGTCAAAAGGTCAAATTTGGTGGTACCCAAAGTGGGGTCTTGTCACAAGGAATATACACATATTGAATATGAAAGACATAGCTACATGTACAATAAATGAAAAGTTATAGTAAAGGTTAAAGTTTTTGCGGAGAAACAGACCGCCAGTTTGACAGACAGACAAACAGACGGACACGTTAAACTATATACCCCGAATCTTCGATTACAGGGACATAAAAAGAAATGGTCTTCAATTAACTTTTCATATTATGATACAATATAAAGAAGACGTTACAAAAATGAAAATGTTTGTTCCGATTTTCATATTAAATTCTCTGAAAAATATACTCAGAACTGGGTAAAATCGTGGAGTAAAACAAGAATTAAGAAATGTAATGAATACACTGTGCTTAATCAAAAGGTTATGTCTACATGTATAGTTTTTGCATTAGAATGTGTATTTTACACTAGCCCATAGCTTTACAGAGCATATTTTTAGGTGTTATACCCACCCCGCCCCCTTACTTATTTAGGAGGAAGTTGATTATCAACAAAAGCAACAAAAAAACTACCCTACCTTTATTTTTCGAAATTGAGGGACTAAAAATAAGCTTAATATAATCTACTATTCTACTAATTTTCAACTGTTACTCTGCCACAATACTTTCAAGTATACCCCCACCAACATTTAAAGTATGCTTTAATCATGGCGAAGTAAATTATGATATGATTGAACTTGTGTGAAGGCTTAACTTCATTTTATTATTTTATCTATAACCTCTTTAAGTATTATTGAAAAGTATAGAGTTTTATTTATATTTTTGCTTTTCATTTTTTTTGTTTGGTTTGATTTAATGTATTTTTTGGGGGGGGATTTCCCCCCCTTTCATTGTCAAATAGGATTTGCCAAACTTATACAAGCTAAAAGTTGAAATGAAGGAAAAATTAATTTTTCTATTAAAGAGTATTGGAACCTGATTGTTGCATGGTTTGATTTCTAAATACTAGTGGAATATCAATATTAATAGCAACACTATAAGGAGGAATATTAAAAAGAAATTTTATTTACTTGACAATTAAAGAATCTCTTTTCACTTTAAAGGGGGTAATTTTTCAATGGGGGTCAATTTTTTATAGGAATAACATATAAAATAATGACCCCTAGGACACTTTTTCTACAAATTTTTTTTTCTACGGGTAGAGGGTCATTTTTTGTCGTTGAAAAATGACCCCCGGTCATTTTTCGATGGGGGTCATTATTCGTCTTTACACCGGCAAACTTTGTTTATGTATATAGCTGTGTTGGCAAACAAGTCATTAGTGTCCTGTAGGATCAACAAGTGGTGTCCTTTTTTTCAAGTTCTCTTCTTGGGAATGCTCCGTAGCTATGATAGGAACATGCATTCCATCAATCGCTCGGGTCCCATTTCTGCGTTTAGCTCTTGATGACTTTCTTCTACTTTTCTCTGTTTTACTTCAGGCAAGCTACTCATATATGAGTTAATCATACAGGAATTTCAATAAACTAGTGAAAATAAGCATTCGTAAGTAACCTCTTTGGCACCTGATCTCATCATGAATGTCCAGGAGTTCGTATTAAGGTAAGGTTTGCGTCTCCCTCCAACTCACATTTTTTTTAATATGCACACATGCTATATATCAATTTATTCAGGGAGATTAGCTTCATCGTTTAATATGATATTAAAAGATATTGCCCGTCCCATTTTTTTAGTAAAAGACGTCAAATTTAACGTATTTCATATTTCACCTCGAATATTATTTTCATTGAAAAAATTGATTTATTTTATAAATCATCAAACTTTTATAATTAAAATGACCTGAATTAGTATAATTCATGCTTCTATTACTTAAACTTTTAATTTTCCATTACCAAAAATGTGAAAATTTGGGTAAAAAAGAAGATTTTTCAATTTTCCTTGATAAAGTGAAACCGTTGCCATGGCAACAAGAATATAAAAATCAACGTTTTACATATCTACCGATTCCATCAAAATCTATGAAGTTATTAATTTGATCATTTTCATTAATTTGAACTAAAAAAATATGTATGTCCCCAATATTATTTCCATGGAAACAGGGGCTATATTATGGGTTCGGAACATAAAAATCAGGCTTTTTCTACACTTTTAAAGACAACATTGATATCACCTTGTCATGGTGAATGTTAAAGACTAAATGTTATTTTTGATATTGTTTTTAGGCATAAATTGGCCAAAAATATTCAAAATAAAACTCTTCTTGTGCTACATGATGGTCTAAAAATTTATTCCACGGAAGAACTCTAGTATTTATGGCAATCTTTACATCTGAATATTCTGATGAAATTGCCCATGAATTATACTGCAACACCTTTAGAAGTACATGTATATGTATATAAACATACTTCAGAACATGTTGCAACTAACCCAATTAAAAGCCTATGAATTTGACCTCATGCTGATTTATTTATTCCAACATGTAGTAACTTCTAGACATCTTTGTAGCAAAATATCTTTATTCAGTTATGGCTGGTGACTGTCATTATACATGTATGCCATTTTTTGAGTGAAAAGTTGTAAGCATTGCATCAACGAAGCTGCTGTTTTTATAGTTAAATGATTTCTTTACTTCGAAGAGTAGAAATGCTATCTTTAAAGTAATGTTTGTTTGCCCTCTCTTGACTCAGGGTAAAATTATTGGGTCGGTAGGTAAGAAAATCTTTAACAACATTTTTTTAAGGGGGATAAGAGGAATAAAAAAAGAAAAAAATATGGCCCTGCATTGAATAAAAGTTTTCAGTCTGGTCATTTTAGTCAGTCAGTCTGGAGAGGCCGACAACCAAACATTTTTTAAATATGGCCTATTTCTACACTTTATGGTCATTAGCTCAATCATTGGATTAGGTAGTCTGAGAATCTAAATTGAAATATCAGACAGAACAAAATAAAGATGAATTCTACGTGACATCAATTCATACTTTTATGAGTTTACAGAGTACTTCTGATTTCAGAGAAAAGGCATATACTGCAAAATGACATAACACTGTGATAAATATTTGTCAAAAACAGGGAAAAAGAAACAATGCTACAGAGATATATCTCCTATATCCATGAAATAATAATTTAAATATGATAAAATTTTCTCCTTTTTAAAATCAAAATACAGAAAAAAATTAAAAGATTATAAAAGTAAACAATTTTAAAATAAACTAAATGCATTTGTGAAAGATTTTGATTTTAGTAGATTACTAAACTGGTCTTATCATTCCTATTAAATTAACAACCTTACAATTTCCAAGTGTCATGTTTTAAAGTGTTACAGTAGATATAACTAGATACATGTTCACTGCAGATTTATGTACAAAACTCATCAGTTCTCAGAAAAACTTATTTGAGCATATTAGATCCTGGTAAAGACAAGATTTAATGAATAAAATATTAATCTTAATTGTTCATGTATTAATTTCCTTGCAATTTTACAAACCCTTTTAAGAAACTTGTTACATGTAAGTATAGACAAAAGCAACCTTCAATTAATACCTATGATGTATACATTTATTTTACTGGAAACAAATTTCAAGATGGACAAACAGAGCATGCACTGCAATCATCACATACACATATTTTCTAATTATATGGAAAACAGCATTTATATTCTCGATAGGATGTTGTAAAACATTAAATTTTCTTCTATAATCTGTAGACATATAAAAATATGCATTGGGTATAACAAGTCAGAAGTTCTTCTCCAAATCTCCATTGATTTTGCCATGTCTGGTTCAACATCTTAACTTGATCCATCCAACTTTCTTTAATATTCTTGAGCTGATATGGGATGACCTCTACTTTGATTGATGGCACAGATCTTTTAAGGAAACACTGAAGTACTTTTTTTTGGTTCTTATCTATTCCAATTAATGACCCATGATCTGAAATCATATATGTTGATTTTTACAATAACATTTAAGGAATTGCGTTTTTGAAATTGCATAAAATTGCACTGAGTTTCATTCACTCAATGAAATGAATAAATTTAATATAATCAATGAAGAATCAATATGAAATTATTGTAAAATTTACAGATTTAATTAGTGAAATGCAAATGCTTATTAAGAAAATTAATGTTCTTGTCATGCAAAATCTGTATCTCTTTTTTATTAATTAGAAAATGAGATATTAATTAAAATCAAACCTCATTTAAAAAGGTTACTTGAACAATTGAATACCTGTTCCAATAATGTTACAAATATTAGGCCTAAAAAGCAAGGATTTTATTTTTCATAATTTCTTGAATGAATGCATTTTTATTTTTTGGCAATGTTGGGATATCAGTCACATCCTGACATCCTTGTACCGTTTATTCATCGTTTTTAAATCCGTAGTCAGTAGATCATTCATAACTTTCAGTAAAATGAATAGTTAAATAATTACCTGATGAAAATACTATCAACAATCAAACTGTCAACATCATCATTGGTCATCACCGTGACTTTTCTTCCCTGTTCGGACTGCATATAGCATAATATTTTACGAGATACTCTCAGGTCTTTTCTTCTTTCTTCCCATTCTCACTTAAAATTTTAGTGAAGTGGTGAAGTGAGAAACACACAACAGCACAATGCGTCATTTACTTCTTCTATCGGAATGGCCGTGCAAACTTGCCACGTTCCGTATCGAAAATAAACAAGTCCTCCTTTATTGGTTCATCCACATGCATCACGCTAATGTCAAAGGCTTCTAAGATTCCTATGCTTTGATGTGTTATAAGACTTTCTCCTGGAAACGTCCATTGTTTTTAGTCCTAACAATCAGTGACAACAAACATCAAGTATGACAGAGGAAATTCGTTACCGAGATGCTTAGCATCGCTTGTTTAAATTCGCCTGTTTCAAACGCTTTGGTGATTCGCAAGAGTTACATGTATCTCCCCGTAAGCGCAAACCTTACCTTAAATGGCTTTTAACGTATTTGTATTGTTCAAAGATTTTTGAGATCGATCACTGTTAGATTTTTTCACCGTTTTCATTCTACTGGATTCTAATGTGTTATTATGATAAATTTAAATATAATTTAAACCCTTATGATTAATTTTTAATTAATTCAGAAGAAATGTTTCTGTACAATCGAATATATAGCATTATATAAAATCAATAATGCAAGTCGACAATAATGTAATTTTGTTTCAATTAAAGCTTATAAAAAATCTTCCATCGCAAACATGAACAACTGTAGTTTATAAATGTTAGATTTTTTCTATCATTGAAATAGTTGACTACAAATTTTCAACAAAATTTTCCCATTGCAATCTTGCAGCTCTGAGGGAAATATTTTTTTCTATAAAAAAATCGCAATTTTGAATCTGTCCATTTCCTTAGTTTATATGAAACTATGAGGATTTGCTTACAGCACATAAATCTTCTCTGAACGCATAGCAAATTAACTTTTACTTACGTGTGCAGATTTACTTATATGTAAATTTGCACACATAAGTAAATTTTCGACGTATGAATGGGGTATAATAAGTCCAAAGTGCTAAATATCTTATCTTCGAAATTCTTAAACGGTCAATTAATGATAAGATTAGATAAGAGTTATTTATACCGATATGGGGCCCATTAGGGCATACAAGTAAAAAGAAAAAACATACAAGAAGAAATTCAAAATTGATAGTAGCAATTAACAAAAGATTAATGATGATACAGCAGTTGGGGATTACAGCATATATAATCGACATATTGTACATATATAAGGCTTTTTTTACTAGAGTATAAACATTATTACTCTTTTGCATTTATTTGTTTCTTTTTTTTAACATTGCGTAATTCGCTATTTCTTATTTTAAAGATATTGATTAAAAAATTACCCAGCTTGATAAGCAACATGTCATTTTCATTAGACATACTCCACACAAACTTTTCTTTATTTGTTAAAGTATAGACATTTTTATTACTTTTAGCAATAATCTTTTAAAAAGTCATCTCTATCATGTTTATATAATGGACATTCAATCAGTGAGTGATTAATCTTCCAAAAGTTCATGTCACACATTCTACAAATTCTTTCATTTCTTGCAAGGATGATTTGCTGTCCTACAGTGTTTAAATTCTTTTTCCATATCTTCCACTTTCAATTAGAGATTATATGAACTTTTCTAAATTTGCATTTAATTTTTCTTTGTTCAAATTTTTTTGATAATAGATACTTTTCAATTTCAAAACTTCTTTTTATGTAGAAATATGTTGTAAGTTACCCGATAGACAACCATCATCTCTTTTTTAAAACCATGCAATATTGAAGGAAATCCTCTCTAATAATATTTTTTCAGTTGTTTCCTTAAAGTTATTAGATTCATTGATTTACATCTTGACCAATCTATGCCCATTTTTTTTCCACAGAAATGATACATTTGAAAACCAACTATTTACATTACAACTGTCCAAGATATTGCTTTCTTTGTATGCATTGTATAACAAAGAGTTTTAGGCCAGTAAGAAATAATTGCTATAATAATAGAATAAAATATTGGTTGTTACCCAGTTCAGACAGAACTGCAATATTGGTACTTCTTTTCCCTGACCCTATGATAAATTTGCAAAATCTCATATGAAGATTTTCAATCTCCCAATCTCTAAATATATAATATTAATATTTTTCTATTCTTTGCATTGATGATGACAATACACCCCATATTGCGAATCCATAGGTAGCTATTGGCTTGATCATGTGATCAAATAAATGAAGTAAAGTATTAGTAGGTGCATCTGTTGATTTTATATCTTTGTATATTTGAAATGATGACTTTAAAGCTTTGTTATATAAATTAGACCTTGCTTTTTTTGAAAGAACTAGAATTTGAGAGTATTATACCTAGGTATTTATACCTTTTAACGCATTCTATATTAATGGTATTAACTGAAAATGTTTTTTTTAAATAAATGCCCGCTTCTGTTAAAAATAATCACATGTACTTTTGTTTTGTTAACATTGATTTCCAAACACCATTCTTTACAATATTTGTATAACATATCAAGTTTTTGTTGCAGGGCTAGCTGGTTGTCAGATAATAATACTAAATTATCTGCATATAATAAAGCTCCTATTTACTTTTCGAAAAGTGAGACTGAGTTATCAACATCTTCATTTAGTAAATTTGCGAGATATTTAAGAATATTTTGAATATATTTGGGCTTAAGACATCGCTTTGTCTTACTCCTAGTTCAGGTGAAAAAGGGTTTTGGGTAAATTTATTATCAATTTTAATCGAGATATAACTGTATCTCTACGTACTGCATATTCTTTTGTAGAATAGTCCATTTATATTCAATTGAAGGAGTTTAAGTTTTATGCCTTTGTGTATTATTGTATCAAATGCTTTGTGGAAGTCATCGAAGCAAGCATACAAACGTTTATTATCTTTGTTGGTTAATTTGTCGATCAGATACTTCATTACAAATAAATGATCTTAAATTTTGCTTTTTTTGAAAATCTTATTTGGCTTTCATGTATGATGTTATTTTCCGATAAAAATAATCTCATCTATTGTTAAGTATTATATTGAAAAATTTCAATACAGTAATGGTTATGCCTCATAATTTTGGGTAATCGAAATTTTCTGATTTAAAAATAGGTGTTATATAACCTTCTACCCATTTTCTGAAGATAAATTCCGGAAGTGAATATTTTGTTAAACAATTTCAGAATACAAGGTTTAGTAAATTGTTTCTACTCTCAACATTTCGTTGGTAATATTATCTAAGCCAGACTTTTATAAGATTTTATACTAGACACAGAGTTCTGTAATTCCTTTAAAGAGATTTTAAAGTCTAGTTTGCTAAAAGATAGGAAGTTTGGTCCGTTTTCAAATTCCTTAGTTTTATTTTGAATAATTTGTAGTCTCCCTGAATGCTTATTAGGCAGTTTAAATAAGGTACTAAAGTAGCTATGCAACATATCTGATTTAATACATTTCTCTTTTTTTTTCTTTATTCCCTTCTTTGACTTCTCTGATTGATGCAACTAAATTCCAGTATTCTTTAGGATTATTTAGTATACACTTTTTTTGCTTTTAAATAAGACCCCGTATGAAAGGATTGTTAGGAAATTTAGATATTAAACAGCTTTTTCACCAAGTTGTTTCTTCATTTTCCAAAGATCAGAATCAAACCATTTTTGTTAACTTGTTTAATTTTATGAACCTACTTATTTAGTGATAATGTTGCTACTTTTTTAAAAAATGTTATGGATATATCATTTGTAGCTTCATTCATTTCCTTTCCATTCATTTGTATGTCTTTATCTAAAAAGGTTTGAATGTCTTGTTGGATAATAGAGTGTGTAAAAAAGTTCTGGTAGAGGCATACTGTGAAGTGTTCCATTTGTACTGACTAGGTATTTCTTGAAGATTATTGTTATTTATCTGTAAAAGATGATAGTATTTTTAGTGAAATTTTACAATGACAATCAAGAGAATGGTAAAAGTTATATATATGAAAGTACATAATATCGTCAAGTGATTTTTTGGTTACAGTAAAGTAATCGACAACACTTGAATCTGCATAGTTTTGGCAAGTAAATTTTCCTCATGGATCACCAAAAATTCTACCATTGTCTATTCTATCTTATTTGCTATACAAATTTCTAATAGCTCTTTACCTCTGCTATCTAATGTGATATCTCTATTATTTCTATCCCCAACTGCTATATCTACATTATAAAAGTCTTTCTTAATCGGAATGTGTGAGGTATAAATCTCCTTTAATGTGATCAGGTTGGTTCCCAGTTCTGGCATTAAAATCTCCAGTAAGTATAATATCACCCATGTTTTATATTTAATAATATCTCTCTCCAATAGTTCTAGTATATCTATATTATTTCTTAAATAACCTGATGTATAAGGAGGAATGTATACCAAACATAAGTATATGTCTGTCTTAAAATGCAAGAATTCTTTTTAAGCTTTAACCATTAAACTCTGTGATTGTATTTTGAAGTACTAAAACACCCTTTCTTATGTTTTTCTTTATCAAAATTCCCAAACCTCCAAAGTATCTGTTATTCTTTGACTTGTCCCTGCAAACTGGGTAATAATAACTGGGTATAATATGACCATATAGATATCTGCTACTACAGAGATAACAGTACGCTTTCACGGCAACTTGAACAGCCGATGCAACTGTGACAACAGACGGCAAAGTTGTTTTTTCGCTATGCCATAGACCTAATTGATATCATATCTTTGACTTTCGTTTTGTGGTTTCCCGTTTTGATCTTACCTTAAACTATTTTTATTATGCACCCGGGGCGTATTTGTTTTTGTGCTGTCTGTCTGTTTGTTTGTATGTTGTCAGTTTGTCTGCAAACTTTACCCTAGCCTTGAAAGATAGAAACTTCATATTTGGTATGCAAACTTCACTAGTGAAGCTCTTTCAAATGGCACAAAGGTCATTGACCTTGTGACCTTGACTGTGACCTACTAGTATATGCAAAAAATAGTCTTTTTTCTGCAAACTTTTACCTTCGCCATAACGTTTGAACTATAAAAGATAGATACTTTATATTTGGTATGCATACTCCAATAATGAAGCTTTTTTAAATGACACCAATGTCAATGACTTTGTAACCTGACTGTGACCTATATGCCAAGGCATTCCTTACGAAGCTGTTATGTTTGCTGCAGACTTCAGCAAACAAAATTGTACGCAGGAAGAAAAGTAATTGCAGTTTATTACCGCTAGCTGCGATGTCATACATTTAAGCTTGCAGCAATCTTATAAACAGGAACTCAAAATGTTTGCAGGAACATTGCAACATACAAAAGAGCCTAATTCTAGAAGTAGGCATGTACATTGGCGCACACAACATCTGGCTGATAAGACATGTTTTTGTGTTTTATTTTTATGATAAACGTGACGACTTTAACTTTTCATTCGTCAATTTCCCTTACTTATGCAGGAAAATACCTTCATCAGATACATACAGAGTTTAGAACTCTCAGTTGATTTGATACACAAGAGCATGATTTACGTGATTACAATTTCTAAAATAGGTAAAATATCGACAAACAAGTTAATGAAATAAAAATATCAAATGTCTTCATAAAGTAGTCATTTTATTTGTTCTATAGAACACCGTGTCAGCAAATAAAATTTATCATTGATTCAAATACTATTGATCTTTTTTTCATATTTATTGTTTGGTCATTATATACACACTGAATTGTCGACGTATTTTTCGTTTTTTTCCGATCATGACATGGAGCACACGGCGGGTGTTACCTGTTGCAAGGGATGTTCAGTATTCCATGCATGGGACCTGTGCCCCTTTTGATGTTTTAGAGTTTCCTGTTTTTTTCTGCTCCATTTGATTCAGTACGCAAGAGCAAGCTTTACGTATGAACAATTTCTAAAAAGAGGTAAATTATTACAAACAAGCTGAAACAAGAATATCAGCAGTCTCGTTTAAAGTTATCACAATCTGATTAAATCAGATTTTTGATCCGCTCTCATAGATCGCTACACAAGGATCTGAAGAAACCCCATTCAGGGTCATCTCCTGGTGACCTTTGAATTATCAAAGCAAATGTTTACTTAGGAGAATTGGAAAGTATCTCAGAATTTAGTTGCAGAGGGAAAAGGCCCGATGATACACAAATGGAAAAATCGTGACCTAGTTTCTGTAGCCTGTCAAGAGAAGGACCACAGTCTTTTGTGTACAGTAATATAATAAGTACTTGTTTTTGTCTTGTTTTTTAGCCCTTTGTTTTGTACGAAACGATAAGATCTTCTCCACAGCTACTTTCACTTCTATATTCGTTTTCCCTAATGTCGCTTAAGTACAATCTCTCTGATTGGTCAAAATTTTCATGAATTTTTTAGGTCACCTGAGTAAACTCAGGTGACCTATTGCTATCTGTTTTCGTCCGTCGTGTCCGTCGTTCGTCGTCCGTCGTGTGTTAACATTTGAACATTTTCAGCTTCTTCTCTG
Source organism: Saccostrea cuccullata (assembly GCF_032062105.1). Classification (NCBI taxonomy): domain Eukaryota; kingdom Metazoa; phylum Mollusca; class Bivalvia; order Ostreida; family Ostreidae; genus Saccostrea; species Saccostrea cuccullata. Next base: position 3,860 of record NW_026924211.1, on the reverse strand, counting down.
CAACCACTGAACCAATTTCAACCAAATTTGGCACAAAGCATCTTTGGGTGAAGGGTAAAAAAAATTCTGAATTTCATGATCCCTGCCCCCCCTGGGGCCTGAGGGGTGGGGCCAAAACCACTAAAATTAATGCAATCTTTAAAAATCTTCTTCTTTACTCCTGGACATCAAGCAGTCAAACTGTTTGCATGATTGTAATTAGCATTGAGTCCTCTACCAAAATTGTGAAATTCATGGCCCTGGGGTCAGGGGTTCTAGTGCTAGGGTGGGGCTAAATAAGTATATAGTGAAAATGCATTATTTCTTTGAAAATCTTCTTCTCTACTCCTGGGTATTAAATAAATGAACTAAGTACATAGTTATGATGAGCAAGAGTGCCTCTACCAAAATTGTGAATTGAATTTTATGGCCCCAGGGTCAGGGGTTCTGGTGTTAGGGCGGGGCTCTATTGATTATATATAGTGAAAATACATGATTTCTTTGAAAATCTTCTTCTCTGCCCCTGGGTATCAAATATACTAAATAAGTGCATAGTTATGATGAGCAAGAGTGCCTCTACCAAAATTGTGAATTTTATGGCCCCAGGGTCAAGGGTTCTGGTGTTGGGGGGGGGGGTTCTATTGATTATATAGTGAAAATTCATGATTTCTTTGAAAATCTTCTTCTCTGCTCCTAGGTATTGAATAAACTAACTAAGTGCATAGTTATGATGAGCAAGAGTGCCTCAACCAAAATTGTGAATTTTATGGCCCCAGGGTCAAGGGTTCTGGTGTTGGGGAGGGGGGGCTCTATTGATTATATAGTGAAAATACATGAATTCTTTGAAAATCTTCTTCTCTGCTCCTAGGTATTTAGTAAACTAACTTAGTGCATAGTTATGATGAGCAAGAGTGCCACAACCAAAATTGTGAATTTTATGGCTCCAGGGTCCAGGGTTCATGTGTTAGGGCGGGGCTCTATAGATTATATAGTAAAAATACATGAGTCTTTGAAAAATTTCTTCTCTGCTTGTAGGTATTAGATAAACTAACTAAGTGCATAGTTATGATGAGCAAGAGTGCCTCTACCAAAATTGTGAATTTTATGGCTCCAGGGTCAAGGGTTCTGGTGTTAGGGCAGCGCTCTATAGATTATATAGTAAAAATACATGAATTCTTTGAAAAACTTCTCCTCTGCTCCTAGGTATTAAATAAACTAACTAAGTGCATAGTTATGATGAGCAAGAGTGTCTCAACCAAAATTGTGAATTTTATGGCCCCAGGGTCAAGGGTTCTGGTGTTGGGGAGGGGGGGGGGTCTATTGATTATATATTGAAAATACATGAATTCTTTGAAAATCTTCTTCATTGCTCCTAGGAATTAAATAAACTAAGTACATAGTTATGATGAGCAAGAATGCCTCTTTAAAAATTATGAATTTTATGTCCCCAGGGTCAGGGGTTCTGGTGTTAGGGGGTGGGGCTCTATTGATTATATAGTGAAAATACATTAAATCTTGAAAATTTTATTCTCTGTCTCTGGATATAAAGCAGATGAACTACCTTTATAGTTATGATGAGCAAGGGCCCTAATCTTGCAGACTTGTGAATTTCAAGGCCCCAGGGTCAGGGGTGGGGTAGGGGCTCTACTTATATACTGAAAATGAATTTATTGTTTGAAATCTGCTTTTTTGTATTTATAAAACATTTATTTATTTTTTGATATTAAGGGTGCCTTTTTAAAATTTGTGCAATGTGTGGACCTAGGGTCAGGGGTTTATGTCACAGTGTTAGGGGCACTACTGATTAGTTGGAATGCATTTTTGTTCCCCTACCCTGTGTATGGGTATTCAGTAACCAAGCTAAGCAACTGCTAAGTGTATTGTTATGATGGTCAATGCTGCCTCTTTCAAAGTTGTGAATGTCATATAGCATCTGGCCTAAAACATGAATCAAATTCAATAACTGGAAAGTTGTTGCATAATGCTCAGGTGACCTATAAGGCCCATGGGCCTCTTGTTTATTAGAAAGGTCACCAGATGACCCTGAATGGGGTTTCTTCAGATCCTTTTGCAGCGATCTATGTGAGCGGACCAAAGGATCTGATTTTAATCAGATTGAAAGTAATCAATTTGTAAGTTCTATGGCCGATACAATGACCTTGTCAGCAAATGCTATTTATCATTGAGTAAAATGTTTACTAACGTTTTTCATACTTATTGTTAGTCCATTATTTATACACTGAATGACGACGAATTTTTCTGTTATTTCCCGATCATGACAAGGAGCACACAGCGGGGTAACCGGTCGGCTGGGGATGATTACTTCTCCATGGCACATGATCCCACCTCTGATGTTTTAGAGGTTCATGTTTGCTAGATGCTCCTATTTAGTATTGATTTATGAACCGTTCGTTATCTCCATATGTTTTAATCATGGAGTTTTGAGCTTGAACACTTTACGTTACAAGTACACGTATCTCCATATCTTTCATCGGAAAGTCTAATATTTTCAGCATGCTAGCAAAAAACCTCTTATGCATTGTTAACTGTCGCTGTTACTTGTCGATACTTGTCGCAAACTTTTTGAAAACACAGAGGCTTTCAAAGTTTGTCATGGTTTCTTTAGCTTCATTGCAGCAAGTTTGCAGCAATGTCTGTGGCAAGTTTGAAGTAGTTTCGTGCCAGCACCTACTGCGACACGGGGCCTCGATTATACATTCTCATCCGAAGGACAGGTCTCCACATCCCACAGTGTCAAGCTTTAGAAAAAACATTGTAGCCGAAGATTACAACTTTTGAACTATAGAAAACGGCATTTTTATTGGTGGCCTTCCATGCACGATGACGTTTAAAGATTTGTTCCGACTTGTGAAACCTGACAACAATGCACAAGGAATTATGGAGCTAAACGTCCACCTCTGAAACCTCAGATAAGTGATGACATCTTTGGACGATGGCACATGGACATATTAAGTGGACTAAGAACAAATACAAAGATATTCCTCTTGTATAGTTGACAACTATTCCAAATGATCTGAAACATTTTCTCTGCCCACATAAGAAGCAAGAGATTTGTATAAGGAGATTGAATCAAAACCCGGAAAAGCAGTCTCCCTTGGACACGGATTCCGGGTCTCCACCTATGTTTGAGTGTGCGAGGATTCCTCACTTTTAGACTCGGATTCCGTGTCCGTGTTTTGGACATGCAGAACCCGTATGTCTTTTAGAAAACCCGTGCGGATTCCGTTCTATTCTGTTTTCTGGTCAAAGTAAATGGTATGTATATCATTACCAAACCTCTACTGATTTTAATGTAATTAACGACTGTAAAATTATGTTGAGTCAAATGTTACGCAGCTAGTGCATCATATCATACGTATATTTGTCCAGGGAAGAAATTCAGAATCACTAGGATAATTCGAATATTTTTTTTAATATTTCCAATTAGACTTGTTTATGATTCCATTTATATATCATGTCTCTTTCATCTTTTATAGGACTCTGCTAGTTAACCTGAAAGGAAGCATTATGTACTGTACTTTTATGAAATATATTATACAGTATTGTTAACGTTCCGATAAGAAAGAGATGGAGAGGGCACTCTCTTGCTGGTCTTCGACAAAATAAGTCAAAGAAATAAAAATAAATTTATTATTTTTCTGTATATATCGGAATCATTTAAAAACTCATTTGAACAGATGGAAAATGTACATAATGATAAAACGTATTGATTATGAAATGAATGTTTACAAGAAAAAGTACAACATACATGTATAATGAAAACATACGTAAAGACTAGTTTCTGAAAAAACAAAAGTTTGAATATTTAACACCGTATTGCTACAATGGCATAAATCGGACGCTTCACAAGAGTAGATGCC
>NW_026924210.1:0-22571 GCF_032062105.1 Saccostrea cuccullata | reverse complement strand
AATATATTTTCGGGAAGAGCAAATTAGAACTATGGAAACCAAAAGCATTGCCTTAAACTTCGAAAACTAAAAACTCATCTCTTTTTCAAAAACTCCTTAATACCAGAAAAAAATCTGTTTTAACGGTCTGTATGCAACAAGTCTGGGTTAATGGAAGCCACACCAACTTTTTATTTTATAGATTTTTAAAGTCATCCTTTTTAAACAAGGGTTTTGTCATTGAAAGGTCAATATTAGCTCTTATTTATTTTATATGAATTTCTTTGTATTTTTTTCAAAGAAAATGAAAAAAAAAAATTAATTATATCCAACTAAGATGTTTTCGAGTTAAAAGTTTGCTGTAAATAAATTATCATATTAATATCTAATTAAACATATAAAGAAAGGCTGGTTAGACTTTTTAATTTTTTTTTTATAAAAAAAAATATTTATGAAAATAAAACACATTATTTGTGAATATTTTTAAAACCCATGGTTAAAAACACCAAAAAACCACTCATTAATAAGGAGAACATGTTAGTTAATCATATTTTAAAAAGAAATTGAAACGAAATTGAGGAATTTAAGAGAAAATAATTTTTTCAATATTTGGACCTGCCCCGATCAAAATTAAACTGGTCCCGATCAAAATTAACACAAAATGAATAAACTACTCATTTATTGTATCTTCATGTATTTACAATGAAGAATTCTATGTTATTGTCAAGTTTAATAATGTTTTAACCCTTATTACACCTAATCAGACTAGTTTTCTCGGGGAAATGTTATCTAATTCTAATAATTGTACAGTTATGGTCGGGATCGGTTTGATTTTGATCGAGATTGGCCAAAATTAAAAAAAAGTAATTTATCTAAAATTTCGCTATTTTTGTTTCAATTAATTCAATTTGATTAACGAACATGTTCTCCCCAGTTGTGACTGGTTTTAAGAAAATTCTAACCACAAATTTAAAAAATATTCACAACTTCTGTGTTTTATTTTCATAAATATTTTTTTATTTAAAATTTTTTAATATCTATACGGCTTTTCTTCACATATCTTAGATATTAATGTGATGCATTCATTTACAGTAAATTTTTTTTACAAGAAAGCGTCTTATTTTTATGGAAATAATTTTTTTCATTTTCTTTGAAAAAATACATAGAAATTCATATAAAATAATTGAGAGCTATTGTCGGACTTTCGATGCTGAAACAATTGTTTAAAAAAGGTTGACTCAGAGATCTATAAAATAAGAAGTTCGTGTGGCATTCCTCCTTAAATTTAACTTACCTTTTACGCACTTCAGTCTCGTCATCTTTAGATGGGAAAGCAAAGCGCCAGACCTCAGAAAATAGGTTAGATAACACGCCCCACAGAGCCATGTTGACGGCGCCAACTTTTTAATGTACTGAAGAAGTCCGAATATTAAAGATCAACCGGTTCTAATAAATGGAACTCCAATTTAACTTTATTTTTAACTTGTGGCGAAGTTAAAGTTAATCCGTGTCGAAATATTAGAAGAAAGTCATATGTCGCACTCAAAATCAATTACTAGTATGTGTATCGTATTTGAAAGAAATGCAGTCATTGTATAAGAATTTTTAAAACATGCTCCAGGAATTACCAGCACCTTGCAAATGCTGCAATAAATTGCTGTGTAATTGTTATCAGTAAGAATGCATGTTATGTAAGACAGCCTTCATAATAGGAAAACGTCAATATCGGATTCTGCAATATTCAAAATAACAAAAGCCTGCATCCGTACATGTATGAGCATAATTTAATCTAAAAAGCTGTAATAGAAGCTAGATAGATAGCCATTATGTATTACCGCAAGCAAGGATTTCTTATCCCTTTTGAGTGGAAAAGTAGTCTGAGCAAGGCCAATAGTTCGAGTTCCAGTTGTTTGATTTAAATATTTTCAAAAATCTTTCACAGCAAGTTTAAAAAAATGTTTGGAAAGAATAATGACAACAGACTTGTATGGTTCTCGTACAATGGGGGGAGAGAGAGAGAGAGAGAGAGAGAGAGAGAGAGTCTCCTACAGTAATATTCTTTTGTATAGTCATAAATTATGTTAACTTCATGCTCAAAACAATATACACAATGCACTAATCTTCAAAATATATAGAGTTAAAGCAATTTACATATAAACTTACATTGCACAATGTATCTAATTAAACTCATCAACAACAGGCACTATGGATATGAGTCAAATCACAGTAAATCCTTATTAATAAATAATCTGGCGTAAATAAGGTTTCATGTACTTGTAGTATCCGACTTTGCAACTATCTCTATGTTATTGTCAAAGCTCCCGGAGGCGGATCTACATGTACTAAGTGATGTAAATATCTCAAATGCTTCATATTAAGAGGATTTATAATTATGTGGTATTGTATAAGTTTGTGTATTTTAAAAAGGCTTAAATCACAAGTAATAAAAAGATCACATAAAATGTATTTCATCGTTTAGAATTTTCTTTCAGTATCCACGAATTAATCAGCATTCCAAAAGTATTCCTGAGGTACATGTAGTATATATCCTCTTAGTTATTATGTTTCAGTAAATCCTCAAAATGCGTGCATGAACATTTATATGCATGAACAATGTATAAGAACAACTAAATTGAAATTTTGATAATTTGGAATGAAATAGCACTAAATATTATTAAGGAAGCTCTAAACATTCACACTAAAGAGCTGTAGGAGAGGAAGTTTTATGCAGTTAAGTATTGCCCTAAGAAGTAAGTTTTTTAAAAATGTTATTTACTGTAATTTACACTTTTTATTAGATTAAAATACTTTAAGCATGCAAAAAGAAAAAAGTAATTGAATTCATTATTTTTATTATTTGCCCAATGCTTATAAACAGCAGGGATTTCTGTTTAAATATCAGTCTTTAACATTTTTCCTGCCAAAACTGTAGAGGTACTGAGAGCAATGAGCTCACTAAATGAACCTCGCCTCCCATATCAATATAATGACAGTGTCCATTTTTGCTATAGGAAACCCAAAAAATATATTTGTCGAATCAAACATTTGTTATTCTTCCCCCAACAGTCTGTTTCCCATCCTTGTTTTTTAAAAAGTTATAAATTTAAAAGGACAGTTTGAACTTTACCATCTTTGTTTCCGATGGTTTCCTTAAACGTTTGAGTTTACTCGTGCCCCCAAACCCCATTGCAGTAGGCATTGACCAGGGTCAAGGTCAAATTAACTGTGGGGAATGATTGTCATGTTTTTGACAGGACCTTTATTTCTAGGTCGTCTCCTATCATTTTCCTCTGGTGAGTAATCGTAAAACACTCCTTGGATGTCAAGGTTAAAAAATTTTCTGTTTCTTCCTTGTACTGTATCTATTGAAAAATGGGCCATTTCCTCGTCACTTCCTGTTCATTCAAAATAAATATTGTAAAGGTAAGATGTTGAAAGAAAGGGAAATATTTCTTCGGCTCTTTAAATTGTATAATTTATTAAAAGTGGAAGATAATTTTAGAACGTATCATTCCTTCCATGTGGATTTTTTTACCCGAGGAATTTTCTCACCTTCTGGGTATTTATACAGGTGCGTCACATCCTCTCTGTAGGAGGATCCAACCTTTTTCGTGCTGTAAAAACCCCACGGCGTGATGGTAAATTTGGCTTACTTCCATGGTACCATTTTTTGACCTACATACCATAATATTTAAAAGCGAAAACCAGAACATACAACTCGAGCAAAGTCACTATTTATACATGTATTTTTTTAATGTGAATAAATTCTAGGGTTCGAACCCACCGTATAAATGGAGGTCCCGTGTAGCAGTAGATGCTGGTACAAAAAAAACCTTCCCTCCTCATTGGCCCTAGTGCCGAGTGTACGATGAAATTTACAACACTGCACCGACAAGTGGTGACGCCTCCATATGAGTGAAAAATTTTCGAGAGGGGCGTTAACAATATACAATCAATCAATCAAATAAGGATATGGAAATAACGAACAGTATTCAATCTCAACGTCCCTTAAACAAATTACAAAACAAGAGCAGAGCAAACACGGACCTCCGAAACATCAGAGGTGGGATCAGGTGCCATGGAGGAGTGAGCATCCCCTGCTACCGGGCACACCCGCCGTGTGCTCATTGTCATAATCAGGAAATAACGGAAAAAAACCTAGTCAATTAGTGTTAAATAAAGGATAACAATTGGTATGAAAAACGTCAGTCAGCATTTCATTCAATGATAAATTGTATTTGCTGACAAGGTCATTGTATCACCCTAGAATTTTCGAAATGATGACTTTAAACGAGACTGTTGATATTCTTGTTTCATCAACTTGCTTGTCAATAATTTCCCCGTTTAAGAAATTGTTCATACGTAGAGCGTTTGCTATGAATCAACTGAGATATAAATACTCCGTATGCAGGTGATGAAGGTATATTGCTGCAAAAGTAAGGGAAGTTGACGATAGAAAAGTTAAAGTCATCACGTTTATCATATAGCTTGGTTGTTAGATTACCATTTTTTCTTTTTCAAGTAAAATATCCAAGTATGAAGCAGATGTGTTGGACTTGTGGTTTTTTTTCTCAAGCTCCCCAGGATATATCGTGTCGACGTAGGAAGGGAAAATTATCATTATTAATTAAAATACGTCGTCGATATATCTAAATGTCGGTTGAAGGCCACAGCAAGTTTTTTTTTTTCTTTTCACGCAAAAGATTTTGCATAAATTCTGCTTCATATGAATATAAAAAAAAGTCTGCTAATAACGGAGCGCAATTTGTACCCATGGGAATTCCAATAGATTGTTGGAATACCTGGTCTCCAAAAACCACATAGATATTGTCAATCAGAAACTCAACATCTTCTTGATGTCAACTTCAGAGTACTTATGGTACAATCAGAATTTGTTTTAACAAAATAATTTTTCAAATGACCAATGACGAGGTAAGTAAACTTACGAGTTCCATTTTTGTTAAAGAAGCAGCTGTCAAACTTGAAAAAAAAATCCATGTCCTCTAAGAAGTCATCAGTAATCTTTGTATTTATTTAATGGAAATGGATAACCTATATTTCTACATATGAAAGAACGGTCATGATGCATTTCACTGTCAAGGACCTCCATTTTGTCACAATGACTTCGGGTCAAGGTCTTAACCCTCATGCCAAAAAAAAAATTGTGTACCATGTACAAATTTCCAAAGAATTATAGCATAGACAACTTGATCCTCTTTTCTTGGTTTGAGGTCGCGACACATTTTTCGGTCATAATAATCTTTTTACTAAGGATTTTTTCCATTACAAAGTTATAACCTAATAAGTTTTTAAATACTTTTTATCATACCTCATTCTACCGGAATGCCCTTTTTGTCCAATAAGACACCCCCTTTCCGGTCATAAACAATTGAACTTCAATACAAAGTTATAGCCCATGGAAATTGATGGAGGGAGAATGGACAGGCAGACACATGTAGATGTAATTACTATTTCCCCCCACGAATTTTTTGTGAGGATATGTTTGTTAACCTACCACCCACTGAACCATTCCATTGACCTCGGCGTATTTGAAGGATATGTCGTAGCGAGATACACGTGACCCTCTTTAAAAGGGGGGGGGGCCCACACCTCATCACTCCTGAAGAATACAATTCCAAAAGTGTAGGAATTTAGTTTTAGTTTTCTGCCTAAAGAAGTATAACACATAATTTCTGACTTGATTTTATCTAAAAGATAATTGAAGTCACACCTTCTCTAACCTCCTGTGGCGTGGCGTCATGTGCTTGCCAACCGTCATAGCCCTCCGGTAAAACTAAACTCTGACAAGACTCGTTCCCAAAAGTGAAAGTTCCTTTTATAACAAAACGTTTCGAGTTCTTACATACAACACTGAAAACATTTTTTATTATTTGATTATGGCAACTCACCATACAGAATCGTTCATATCTTCTATGGGTTCCCCCTCTTCGTCCCAGTGGGAGTCTATGGTCATGCTACTGTCTGTGTCATGTGCAGAATCAAAGTTGGTCGCAGACCTTGTAGGTATTTCAAGACAGCGACGGACTAAAGGTAAACAAACTCCAGGTTGACCACGTGTTCACGATATTGTATTGCATTAGATTAAACACCTGATATACCCGGTAATGAATGGGCTTACTTGTGGTGGTGAGTCCGGAGAATACCCAGCACTGGCCATATCGGACGGGCTTGTTTCCGTTGGTGTTTCTTTTGACGATTGGAACTCCCAGTCCACTTCCCGGGCATGTCAGTCATCCGGGTTTCCGAAGTCCACCTTCCCTCCAAGACACCGTTACTGTCACAGGAATTCAACTGAAAGGGACCCAACCCAAAATCTCACTCACAAATAAAAAGAGCCCAATTTTCGTTCAGTGTTACTTATATTTACCCGTGATGAGATGTATTGGATGACATACATGTATACTGTATAGCTCATACGTAACAGCACATCACTCAAAAAAAGAAACCTTTAAAGGTACTTGGAAAATTTAAAGTTAATATTTTCTGTATAATATCACGAATTATATATTTTAATAGCATATAACACAAAAATTAATTAAAAACTTATTTCATTCAAGAATTAAAATTTAAATTTTTTGGCGGGTTTGATTGACACATCCTTGCACTTTCACAAATTTTAACTTTATTTTTAATCCTTAGGAAAAGTGGCAATCTTATTATTGAGAAATATTAAAACTTAAATCCAGAAAAATAATTTTATTCAGAGTAGAAATATTACAAAGCAAAACTCCTTCACAAGTATCGTCATTCCGAGCTAAGTGTTTTGTACAGAGTTTAGCAAATCGATCACACCCGTGTTATGTACACAGTTTTTTGTAAACAGGGCACGAGCTCTGTTATTGTTGATGCACCCGGGTGGTTAATCGTCAAAGTCTGCTCACCACAAAAACAGACTGAAAAATATTGAGTGTTTCTTTTGCTTTCGAACATGTCACTTAAATATTCTGGACTATAGTATTTAATTTTTTATTTATACACAACAAGATTGCCACTTTTCCTAAGTATTAAGAGTAAAATTAAAATTTGTGAAACAAAGGGTGTGTCAACCAAACCCACAAAAAAATTGAAGTTTTGAACTTTTAAATGAAATAAGATTTTTTAAATTTAAATTTTTTTGAAAATGTATTAAAATTTATAGGTCGTAATATTATAGAGAAAAAATTAACTTTAAATCTGTGTCCAAGTACCTTTAATTCATGCTAGTGATAATTGTATACATGTATTACCAGTTTTGTCTGGATACAGCTCCCTCCTACCCAGAATGAAGAGGATATTACATTTTGTTTAGATACAGCTCCCCCCTACCCAGAATGTAGAGGATATTACATTTTGTCTAGACACAGCTCACTCCTACCCAGAATGTAGAGTATATTACATTTTCTCTGGATAACTCCCTCCTCCCAGAATGTAAGAATATTACATTTTGTCTGGATACAGCTTCCTCCAACCAGAATGAAGGATATTACATTTTTTTGGGTACAGCTCCCCCCCCAGAATGAGAGGATATTACATTTTACTAAACAGCTCCCCCTAAAATGAGGGGATTCAGATTTTTTAATACACCCACCCCCCAAAAGAGGGGATATTACTTTTTGTCTGGTACAGTTTCATCCAAAAATAAGAGGAATTTCATTTTTTTAATACAGCCTCTCCAAACCAGAATGAGAGGATATTACTTTTTTGTTGGATACAGCCCCCTTCCCAAAAAATAAGGGGAAATTTTACTTTTTGTCTGGCAGCCCCCCAACCAGAATGTAGAGAATTTTACATTTTGTCTGGATACAGTTTCCCCCAACCAGAATGTAGAGGATATTACATTTTGTCTGGATACAGCTCCCTCTAACCAGAATGTAGAGGTATTACAGTTTGTCTGGCAGCTCCCTCCAACCAGAATGTAGAGGATATTACATTTTGTCTAGTACAGCTCCCTTTTTCCCCAGAATGAAGAGGATATTATACACGTATTGCATGATAGTGAAGGAAAGCTAAACATTTATTCAGCCAAGAAAAAAATCATATTCCCCGAGGGTTTAGTTTCCCGAACATTCATGCAATTAATTGTTTGTTATACCGAAAAAAGCAAAGCCATTGAAATAAACATTAACTTTCAATTCGGCACCTCCTCAAATTCACTTTCATTTTTAACGTAAAGTTACGAAAACGCTTTGACACATTAAGCTTATCATCAGTTTTGTGACGTAAACCAGACTATTGTGACGTCTATTATCTGGGTGTTTTCATTCAACGAACGATAATTATTGCGGGAAATCACGAAGTAACCCAACGGTGGAATATGATGAAAAGCGGCCAGGCCGTGAAATATGAAGTTTTACGGCCCGATCACGTGATAACCTGAACCAATCAGATAACGCGTTGTGTAGAATATTTATAATGAGTTATAATAATACATTTTGTCTGGATACAGCTCCCTCCTACCCAGAATGTAGAGGATATACTATTTTGTCTGGATACAGCTCCCTCCTACCCACAATGTAGAGGATATAATATTTTGTTAAAACAGCTTCCTCCAACCCAAATGTAGAGGATATTACATTTTGTTGGATACAGCTTCCTCCAACCAGAATGTAGAGGATGTTACTTTTTCTGATACGGCTCCCTCCTATCCAGAATGTAGAGGATATTACATTTTGTCTGGATACAGCTTCCTCTTTCCAAAAAGAAGAGGATATTACATTTTCTTTAGATAAAGCTCCCCCCTACCCAAAATTGGGATTAAAATTTTTTTAAATACACTTCCTCCAACCCAGTATGTAGAGGATATTACATTTTGTCTTGATACAGCTTCCTCCAACCAGAATGTAGAGGATGTTACATTTTTTTTAAAAACCCCCTTTATCCAGAATGTAGAGGATATTACATTTTGTCTGGATACAGCTTCCCTTACCAAGAATAAGAGGATATTACATTTTCTTTAGATAAAGCTCCCTCCTACCCAAAATGTAGAGGAATAAATTTTGTCAGATACAGCTTCCTCCAACCCAGTATGTAGAGGATATTACATTTTTTTCTTATAAGTTTTCCTTTCATCCAAATGTAGAGGATATTACATTTTGTTGGATACAGCCCCTCTAACCAGAATGTAGAGGATATTACAGTTTTCTGGATACAGCTCCCTCTAACCAGAATGTAAGGATTTTACATTTTGTCTGGATACAGCCCCCTCCTACCCAGAATGTAGAGAATTTTAAATTTTTCTGGTACAGTTTTCCCCAACCCAGAATGTAGAGGATATTACATTTTTTTTGATACAGCCCCCTCCAACCAGAATGTAGAGGATATTACATTTTGTTTAGATACAGCTCCTTCCTACCCGGAATGTAAAGTATATTACATTTTGTTAGACACAGCTCCTTCCAACCAGAATGTGGGGGATTTACATTTTGTCTGGATACAGCCCCTTTCTACCCATAATGAGAGGATATTACATTTTGTCTGGATACGCTTCTCCAACCAGATAATTGTATTTGCTGACAAAGTCATTGTATGATCATGAATTTAGAATTTTTTTTAAATTTGAGACTGCTGATATTCTTTTTTCATCAACTTGCTTGTCAATAATTCACCTCGCTTTAGAAGTTGCTCACACTTAACAGTTTGTAATCGAAGCAACTGAGATTAACATACTCTCTACGCAGGTGATGAAGGTACATTGCTGCATAAGTAAGGGAAGCTGACGATAGAAAAGTTAAAGTCATCACGTTTATCATAAAGCTTGGCTGTAAGATTACCATTAACGCTTTTTTAAGTAAAATATCCAAGACTGTGTGGTTATATAGGATATATTATCGACGTAGGAATGGAAATTACTATTATTAATTGATAATACATCGTCGATACATCTAAATGTGAGTTGAAGGCCACAGCAAGTGTTTTCTTCTTTTCAGCGTAAGATTTTGCACTGTCAGATCATAGTAGGATAAAAAAAGAGGTTTGATTGAACATTTACTGGCCCCCCAAAATGGTTTTGTTTGTAAGGATTTTTATGAAGTTTCGAAATGCAAAAAATATAGGGTGAGTGGTATCATTTACTCGTTACTTGGACCAGATTACTACGTGTAGTTTGCATCATCGTGAAATCTTAACGATATTCTCATCAACAACGATTACCTTTGTTTGTTTTTTTTTTTTTTTTTTTTTTTTTGTATATTTTATTTAGCATGGACAGGCCCTCACGGCTTAGGCTGTTTGGGAATATCTGGAAAAACTTTACCCCGACGTTTTAAGTCCAGTAAATCCTAATTTCCAAGATTAAATCTTTATTTGGGAACCAGGGAGGCTACCTCTGATGATTGTTGTAATGGGTACCAGCAGTTAAGACTGGGTTGTGCAATGTTTCTTACATATTTTACATAAATGTACGATTATTGTGAATAAACTTAATTTTGGATATTTTTGTTTATTTTAAGAATTCTGTATATCATTTTAGCTGTATACTGGGCAACACCAAAAGAGCTACGGATTGCAAGCTGTCCGTCGTCTGTCTGTTTGTATCTCCGCCTGTCCGCTTGTAAAATTTTTTTAAAACCAACTCCTGCCACAGTTTAGGTCTGTTTCAATATAACTTGGAACACAAGTAGAATACTGTAAGATCGTACTTCAGGTTTTAATATCGATGAACAGTATTGCCATAGTTACTAAAAAATAAGTCCCCAGCCGAAGGCTTAAGTGAGCTTTTCTGATCACATTTTGTCCGGCGTCCGTCTGTCTGTCTGTAAACTTTTCACATTTTCACTTCTTCTCAAAATTCGCCCCTTTTCAACAAACTTGCCACAAAGCATCCTTGAGTAGAGGGAATTCGAGTTTTTTTTTTCAAATGAAGGGTCATGCCATCATTCAAGGGGAGATAATTGGGAATTAATAAAAATTTGGTGATATGTTTTAAACATCTTCTTCTCAAGAACTACTATGCCAGGAAAGATGAAACTTATAGGGGAAACATCCTCAGGTAATGTAATTTAAGTTTTTAAAAATACTTCTAAGAATAACAAAGCCATAATTGATCATATTGATATGGAAGCATCCTCAGGTTGTGTAGATTCAAGTTTGTTCAAATCATGACCCCCAGGGGTAGGGGGGGGCCAAATGGCCAACCACAGTTTTACATAGAAATATATAGGAAAATTCTTTGAAGATCTTCTTTTCAAGAATAACAAAGTCATAATTATATATTGATATAGAAGCATCCTCAGGTTGTGTAGTTTCAAGTTTGTTAAAATATCCCCCGGGGGAAAGGGGGGGGAAAATTAAAGGTTTTAAAAAAATAGGGAATTTTAAAAAAAATCTTTTTGAATTGAAAGCCAAAAGAATATTTATATGGAAGCATCCTCAGGTTGTGTATTTAAATTTGTCAGCTCATGACCCCCGGGGGTAGGGCGGAGCCACAATGGCCAATAAAGTTTTACATAAATATATAGGAATTTTTTTTAAAAATCATCTTCTCAAAATCACAAGCCATGATTGTTCATGGGAATACTTTTAGATTTAAACTTTTCAAAAAAACCTACTTCTTTTTTTTCAGACAGTGCTCGGGGAGCAATGTGGCCCATGGGCCTCTTGTTGTGAAATACTTACAATATTATCATGGACTTCCATTTGAAAGTGGTAGTTTTTTTTTCCCCCCGCTTGAAATGTGGGAGGGATGAGTAATGGTATGTCCGTCCGTCCGTCTATTTGGGCCCGATTCATAGGAAAAATACTAATACTTCTAACGGCAAATAATTTTATTTGGCCCAATAGTTTTTTAACCTATTTCGTGTATGCTAAACCCAAAAAATATGCTGCCCTTCATGAAAATGGCTTTAAAAAAGGTCAAAATGGCGGACATTCAATTTTTCTGATTTTCTCTAAATGTCGTTCAAAACAGAGAAATAACGTGTGAAAATCTCACTGAGTGTAATGCAACTATGAAAATGATAATAGATTGTAAATATTATTACTTTAACTGGGAAAAATTTAGTAGTTTCTACAGTTAATTCGAATTTTCTTGATTTATTTGTCCATTGATTCTATATTCTTCTTTGTTCAGGATTTTACATTTGCAAATAACCATACATGAAATTTTGTATTTTCCTCTGCATCTCATTTTCTTCAACTGAATGATGGTGCAGCTGTAATTTATAAGTCAAAATAGCGACTCAAAATGGCGGATATTCATTTTTTCAAATTATTTCTTAATGTTCAAATAGGAGAAAGGATTTGTGGATATCATATTGAGCGTAGTACAAGTATGAAAATGACAATAGAACACTAATATTATCACTTTTATTCGGAAAATTTGATCGTTTAAATTTGAAATGTGTTAATTAGCTCAAAATGGCGATTCAAAATGACGAACACTCGAATTTCTGAGAATACTCACACTTCTTAATTCTAATCGCTTTAAAAAAATAAATTTATAAAGTATTTTTTTTTTAAAATTTAAAAAAATAATGTTCAAATGTTCAATTAAATTTGGGAGGAATTTTTTACGACTACATTTTTATGACACGTGTTTTTTTAATTACTTTTAGACAATTCCGAAAACAATTTACCTATTACAATGTACCTGTCTCCCCATATGTTCTTTATGTAAAAAGTTAATAATATCATACAATAATTGCTGTTTAGAGGACAATATGCCAATTAAGCTACCCCAAGAGCAGTATTCCCCGAGCATAAAGGCGAGTGAACATTGTAGTTCGAGGGTTGCTAATTAAAAATTTAAAATTATATGGTTGTTGGAAATTGTTGATCTATTTTTATTCCAGTGTAGAAAAAATGTTTTATGTTCAAATGGAAGGTCTAATGCAACAAAACTTAGGTTTTTTAAAATATGGACCACAACCAAAGGGGCTAGGGATTATTAAATCATATAAATCTGAATACAAGATCAAATATGGGAAATTTATTAAAATCATCAAAGCCAGCATTATATATATATATATACTGTAAATGTTTTTGATTGTAAGCTCTGATTTGTGCCCCTGCATTTGCATTTTGTTATTCTCAGTCAAAAAATTCAACTGTATGCACAAATATTTCATGTTGTGAATATATTTTTACCAAAATATGCACACAATGTAATTTCAGTGATGAAGTTTGAGAATTTTTTCTTAAAAAAATGATTTCACCCAAAAGAAACAAATCCATACGGTCACAAAATAGAAAGCTACATATTTTTAAAATAAAAATTTTTTTTTCCATCATTTTGTTTAAGGTTTTGGGAAAAAAAAAATATACTTTTAAAATTTGAACATAAAGGTGTTGTACCTCGAGTGTTGAAAAGACCAAATCTACGAAGACAGACTGGAACATATAGCATTTAAAGTTGGAATAGATGTTGGGGGATAATACTTAGCTCTAACAGTGCTAATTTCAAAAGCTAGTACAAAGGGTTCGATGAAATCGAACAAGATATTTTTCAGTGATATTCGATGGTGATCTGAGGGATGTGGAAGTGCGAATTGATAATGCAGCGATTTGGGGGGATTTTTTGGGGGAAAAGGGGGTTTAAAGGCTTTGGAACACGGGAAATATGAGGAAAACTTTGGAAACTCTCAAATTAGTTTGTTTTAACATTTCTAGAAAAAATAAAATGTTGCTTATAATTTTTTATTAATATAAAAAAACTAATCAATACAATCGGCAAAACTCAGAAGAAAAGGGCACCAAGAGAAATTTCTTTGGCTTTTAACTTTGATTTTCCTTGAAAAAAAAACAATACCCCGTCTCCCCCCATCAACCATTATTAAATAAATTGTTACTGTCACTGTGTGTGGAAGGAAGGGAGAGGAAGGGGTGATTGGATGGTTAAAGATGGACTGGAATATGGTGAATTGGTTAAAACATTCTGCACTAAGTGAAAAAGCAGTCTAGTTCTTCAAAAAATTGTTGGTACTGTTTTTATACCCCCTTTTCACCTCTAGTTTATCGTAGGATATCATATATCGATTTGGTTTTCTTATTCTTTCTAGAGATACATGTAGACACATGTAGAATGTGATTGGAACCTTATTTAATCCTGCAATTACTAGTATTCCTTTTGAATTGCTTCGGCGAAAACTGTTTTTCTAGAGCTTCAGACAAAAATATATATTGAATATAATTCATTCATTGTAGTACATGCCAATTAAAGATTGAGGTGAAAAAAACTAACTGATTCCAAAAAACCTCGTCTTTAGGTTGTGCAGCAAATACTCAGTGTCCACTTACGTGCATCAAAAATTATTTAGTAGAAATTACGCTTCCTATTTTTTTTTTTATGCATAGAAAGCGAGCACAAAGCAGGGCAGTATGTGGTATTAAGATACGGCATATGTAATGGAGCCTCACATTCAATGTGTGTTCCTGGTTGTTTGCTGCAAAATTATGAATGGGTCATTAAAGAAATTTTCTGAAAATTTTAATTGTGAATTACAGCTACGCCATCTTTCACTTGTAGTAGTAAGATGCTTAAGGAAAAAAAGTCAAAATTAATCTTAATAATAAAAGTAATTAAAAAAAACCCCTGTCATAAAAATCGTAAGTCGGTAACAACAATATCCTACTTTAATTTTAAAATTTGAACATAATTTAATTAGTTAAAAAAACAAATTGTAATAAATTTATTTTCTGCAAAACGACTCAGAATTAAGAAGTGTGGCTATTAGTATTTCATAAAAATTTTAGTGTTCGTCATGTTGAATCGCCCTTTTACTGATAAACACTTTTCAAATTTAAACGATCAAACTTTCCAAAAAAAATAATAAACAGTGAAACCTGTCTAATCCGACATGCACTGGGAGCAGATTTTGTTGGAATAGACAGGGTGTGGATTGCCAGTGTAAGAAACAAAGAAAATGCAAAAATGGGAAAGAAATTTTATGTCGGAATTTGCAGTGTGTCGGATTATTCAGGTGTCGGATTAACAGTTTTCACTGTATTAGTGCTCATTGTCATTTTCATATTTATACTACGCTCAATAAGATATCCACAAATCCTTTCTCCTACCTAAACAGTAAAAATAATTTTAAAAAATGAATATCCGCCATTTTGAATCGCCATTTGACATATAACTTACAGCTGCACCATCATTCAGTTGTAAATAGTGAGATGCAGATGGAAAAATACAAATCTGCAGTGCTTGGATATTTGCAAAGTGAAAACCTGAACAAAGAAGAATATAGAAAATAAAGACGAATAAAAAGAGAAAATTCGAATTAAATGTAGAAACGACTAAATTTTCTGAGTTAAAGCAATAAAATTAACAATCTATTATCATTTTCATAGTTGCATTACATTCAGTGAGATATTCACACATTGTTTCTCTGTTTTGAACGACATTAAGAGAAAATTAGAAAAAATTGGATGTCCGCCATTTTGCTTTTTAACCCCATTTTCATGAAGGCCAGCATATTTTTTCGGTTCAGCATACTCAAAATAGGAAAAAAAAAAACTATGCTGGACCAAATAATGATTATTTGCCGTAAGAAGGTATTTTAACCCTCTTTTTAAAAATTACCAGTAGTCCGTCTGTTACGTTTTGGGGGTACCCATCTCTTATCCACAACTCCTCTCATACCACTAAAAAAATTTAATGAAACTTTCACAGAATCTTTATTACATATTGCCATTGTGCACCTCCTATTTTACTTTTTTTCCGACATGTATTTTTAGGTTTCTCATAGCAAAACATGGACATTGCCATTATATTCGTACATATGACGTCACATATGGCGGCTTCTCAATAACATCAGATATGACGAGTTATTTCTTTTTACACAATATATAGCAAAACATGGACATTATGGGAGGCGGGAGATATGATTTTGTGAGCTTGTTGATCACAGTGCCTCTAGTTTAGCATAAAAAAAATTTAAGGTTTTTAAACTCAAATTGGGAGAATTTGTTGACGAGTTCTATTTCATCCCCCGCTTGAAAAATGGGAAGTGACAGGATCGGGATGTCTGTGTGTACGTACGTCTAGCTGTCCGTCTGTCTGTCTGTTACGCTTTGGGGGTACTCATCTCTTTAAACTCCTCTCATGCCACCAAATTTCATGTCCTCTGGTTTAAGGATTTCCATCCCTAATGGGACCAAATTCCATACCTTTATATGTACGTCAAGTAATAATTCTGATAATAAAGACCTTTAGTTAAAAGTTTCACCGAACCTTACGTATGACGTCATCAAAATATGTTTTTTGCAGTCATGACGCGCCCTTTTTTACTGTTTTTCCCGTTTTGACCTTGTGGGGGTGATTATACGTAAGTAGATAACTTGTGTGTTTTTTTAAGTTTTTAAGTAATATTGGGTGTTTGAATCAAAACAAACATATTTTAAAAGTAGACTATGTAGTGTAATAGAACTATATTTGTTTCATTCATTGAAATGGATATGAAATTTTATCTAGACCTGAAAATATGATTTATAGTTGAATCCCTAGATCCCTTTTGATTGCATTTTACATATATGCACAATAATCTCTTTAAACCATGATCTTATCATTTAATTAAGTTAAAATATAATTTATTATAATAGATAGGCTAAGTTGAATCTTAAGACAAAATAAATCCCGATTGCCATGTCACCCCCCCCCCTCCCCCGGGGCCCCACATCCCTCAGGGGACTTCTGGGAGGAGGGGCCCAGCTAAATTTTTAAAGTTAGGTTATCTTTTTCAAGAAAATGACCCAGAATGGATTATTTATTTTTTTCCTTTCTGAAAAATTCAAACAAGCCAAAAAAGGGAAGGAAAAAACTGTATTTCGTGAGGGTGTGTTTTGGTGTTGGGGGGGGGGGGGGGCACTAGTGAAGAACAGAATATTTTTTTTTCTTGCCTCCAAGATAGATTATTTATTTTCAACATCTGCGGGGTTCGGGGAAAGTTTTTCTAAAATCTGCCCCCCCCCCCCCCCATCACTGCATATTTTTTGCACTGTACAAAAACAAATATCCACAGGTGCTTGTGGACAGGCCCGCCCCCCCCCCCCCCCCCCCCCCCCCAAATATACACCTGGGTTCAATGAAACTTGTTTTGCTAAATTTATTTACTATTACACATTAATAATGTATTCCATATTAAATTAAAAAAAATTAACTTTTTATAAAAAAAGAAAACATCACACCCGGGTAGGCCTGTTAGAAAATAGGGCTTCTCAAGGGAAATTTAAGGGGGGGAGGGGATACTGTTCATAAAAAACGGGAAAAGTATTACATTTATATGGATAGACACAAACAATAAGTTTTTTGATATTTGTTGTAACATTTTTGTAGTGATTTAAAAGGCTGAAAGCATGTCAAGGAAAAAAATGTTTCTTTTTTCCAGAAGGAGACATGAATTGCTGAAAGAATGTCGAATTTTAATCCCTTTTCGGGGGACTCGGTAAATAAGGGGGCAAAAATTGCAGAAAATTTTATGATGGCTCATGAAGGAGTAGCCCGGGATGGAAGGCGCTCCCAGAGAGGACAAGTCTCCTTCTTTCGTATTTTAAAGCAGATGATAGAGAAAAGCTATACAGGTACACAAATTAAGTTAACGTTGTTAAATAAATAAATTTTATCAAGCATCAGCTTTAAACAAGCAGTTATATAACGGTTATCATGTTTGTATTTTCATTTATTTTCAAACATTATTTGTGCCAGCCCCCCCCAAACCCCCTTCCAGCCTTTATTTACTTTTCTTAACCTCTACGTTACTTTTCATGCAAAGATCTGGAACTGACGAAGAGTATGGCGAGAAAGAACAGTTGTTACAGGAAGTCCTAGAATTATCTGAGCAGGTCAAAATTTAAAACTGAAAAAGGCAAAGATGAAAGCCAAAAAGCGCAATTAATACGGAAAAAGGGGGATCAAAACATGAAAACAGGTATTTGTATATATGAATTTTTATACGCAGGCACTTTTATATTCATGTTTACAAATATTTTTTTTTAAATTTCATTTGTTTTTTATTTTTCACTACCTCTGATGAGAACGACGACAGTCAGTGTTCAGTGAAAAAAAAATTAATTAAAGATCACTTCCTCACTCTAAAACTAAGCGAAAACAAATTGAATAAAAAAAAAATTTAGCTAGAAAAAAAAAAGCTGGATTTAGATGAGAAAAAACAGCAGCTGGACCAAGAAAAATTCCGGTTAGAGAAAGAGGAAAGAACGCAATGATTATTTATTCAGACAGTTAAAGAGAAAAAAAAAATATTAACTGTTTAATTGTAGCCAGTATTTATTAAAGCATTTAACTTTTTTCATTATGTTAAAAATGAGAGCTAATAAACTTTTACTTTATCTGTTGTTAATATATTTTTCAAAAGAAGGAGGGCGAATTCCGAAATAGTCCGTCGTAGGACTGCCGTACAAACGAGCGTGGCAGTTGGTTAGAAAGGCTCCCACAGCGTAGTACTTTCCGACAGGCTGGATATAGTTTCAAATTTTTTTTAAAACAAGAAATGCAAAGTCGAATCACTTTGTTAAAGCCCCATTCCACGCATTGTCTCACTGCAGACATCTGCCGGTTAAATTCTGCTTCTTCTGGACTCACCCGAATTCCCTTGACCGGCCCAAGACAACTGGTTACGGCATAAGCTGCGTCTCCGTACAAGCAGTACGGTTTACCGTTAGGGGAGCATGTAGCGTACAAGTTGTTCCAAACCACTTTCCCTGAAAACCCCTGCATCGTGCCATTTACCTTTAAAAGGCCCACCAAATTTGCGATCAAACCATTTGGTGTGACTACTGACTAAAATTTTAAACCATGAATCCGTTTATGCCCTAAAAAAAATAATAATTTTAACATTTCTCCATTTTCGATTTTGATTGTGAAAACTTGTTATAAACATGCTACATGTAGTATTTATAACATATTTTATACATATATATATATATAGAGAGAGAGGGAGATAGAGAGAGTACCAGAATAAGTGATTTCTTGGAAACGGGAAGGCCGCGTGATTGGGCGCAGTGTACCATCAATAAATCCCCAACAGTGGGGCAGGGGACAGAGATTTCCCAAAGTTGTCGTGAATTCTGGAAAACCCCCCTGGATCCATCTCTGATTCAGAGAATTTAAGTTGTTTCCAGGGGGCATAGATGAAATCCAGCGTCTGAATAATTTGAATTATACAGAAATGTAGATTTTTTTTTAATTAAAGTGAAACAGACCGAGGATAAAGTACTGACATGTATTAGAATTAGGAGACATAATTATACCAATTAAAGATGAGATAAATTCAGATTATCCTTCCAAATATTGGAACTAAATCGGCTAATCTGTTTGGGTAGGCAAATCTTCTTAATGTGATACAAAATGCCTCAAATCCAGTAGCTATGCTGTTATTTTTGCACACAATTTTGCTGGGAAACCTCAAAGTATTTATCATACGCCGAACATCACATTTGCTGAATCTACATGGGAAAATAAAAACTTCTTTTACAGTAACTAGAATTAGGCTCCTGTAACCAATTTTTAAAAAAAATCATATGTATTGACAGCCAGATATAATTACTCATTTACAAAGGTATTAAGATCTAACCTGAATAAAGAGAAACATTGTTTATCACTTTAACAAAAAATTAAATTTGGGCCTCTGGCATTAGCTGAGGGGATTTATTATACCTATTTTGGACTTAATATGAGGGAATCGTCAAAATTCAACAGCCCCTCATCAAGCAAGAAAATAATTTTAATACTGAAAAAAGAAGAAATTATGAAAACATGTAGATATTCAAATCCAAAATTAATAAATTCCTTTTTTACTTCAAAACTTTTTAAGTTTTGTGTATTTTTTTAAATTTTAAATATATGCTAAAATTCAGAAAAATTTCATTTTCCTCTTTCATAACTTTCTTCAAGACTTACAAAGTTAATTTGTTTAATGTTTATCAAATCTCCCATTCCTGAGGTTTTGAGTTGCTACAAGCACTTCCGGTGTTACGCGTAACGAAGTAATTTTAGCTCAGTAAAAGGGAAAGTGTACGTGTAGGTTACACTAACGTTAAATCTCTTGTAACAAAAGGGTCTTATTATATATAAAAAAGCATTTAATAGTGGTAAATGATTGCCCGGGAGAAATTTTTAAAAAATTCATGAATTAAGCAGTAGTTAATTAATAAAGATTTCATTTAAATCTAGGGGGAAAAGTGTTTTTTTTTTTCAAAATAAAAATTCAAATAATTTTAATATACTAAGGTGCTGTGAGCAATGAGCCACTAAATGATACCCCCGCCTCCCATAATGTCCATGTTTTACTATAATTATATTGTTTTACGGTAATTTTAAAAGGGAAATAACTCGTTTTATCAAATGTTATTCAAAGCCGCCATATGCACATTTAAATAAAATAAAATAATGCCATTTTTTTGTTGGGGAAACCCAAAAAACGTGCCCAAATAAAAAAGTAAAAAGGAGGGCACAATGGCAATGTAAAAAAAATTTGTGAAAGTTTCTTTTAAATTTATTCCCGGTAGAAAGAAAAAGGGGATAAAAAGGGCCCCCAAAGCGAACAACGGAGGCATTAAAATTCTTATACCCTCCCACTTTTCAAGCGGGGGGTATAATAAATCCTGCGGTCGAAAAATGCATTGAAAGATTGAAAATAGAATGACAATTGAAAAGAATTTTTTTGCCGGCAAATTTTTTTTAAATTTGTTTTTTTTTTTCTTTAAATTTAAAAAAAAGGGGAAGATAATTTTCCAAACTTCAAGGTCATAATTTAGGCACATCCCCAATATACAAACTCATACTAATAAATGGAAAACATTTCTAAATAAACCTAATATTCAATGCCTATATATCTGTTATGTTTTCAATTTAATTGAATTTGTTACTATTTGGGATTGAAACCAAATCTGGAACCACATTCAAAAGTTGGAAATTTGGACATGAACCATGTGACCTATAACCCCTGTGAGCATTTTTCTTAATAGATAATTAATTTTGCCGAGAAAATTTATAAAAAAGTTTTTTTTTTCATGATTTCAAAAAAAAAAAAAAAACAAGAATAGAATTTTATTTAACTAAACATATAAACTTATGGGTTTTATGCTAGCTAAGTTAACCCAGTTAAGTAACCGATATCTTTTATGTAAAAACAAACAGATGTGCATTTTATCGATTATAAATTTAAATTACGTATTTTAGTCAATTTTTTTTACTTGAATGCTTTTTCAAACATATTTCATTATGATGGAAGATGAAATAATTTGTGACACAGTATATCTTAAATATGATGATTTAGTAAGTTTGAACAAAGGACAATGTTGAAAAAGGGGGAACCATTTATTCTGAGGGGGGGGGGGGCCTGGCAGTTTTTGGGAAAAAAATAATCTGTCCCTGAAAATGTTGAAAAAAAAACCGCCCTCCTCTGCAAAGAAAATAAATAATCTGACTTTGACTTATGATATTTAAATACTGTGAAAATCCCTTTTTTATTTCCGTGTAATTTAACCTCAAATTTTAAATTCAGTTTTTTTTGGCTGCTTCGCTATTTTGAACCAAATAATATTTAAAATAATTCCCAACTGGATACTTGTAGTCAGTTGATTAACATGACAATTGCACTCAGTAGATGTGATAATCACTTTAAATCAAGCCAATTCTTAAACACCACAAAAGATAAATTTTCTTGTCAAAGAATAATTATTATGTTTCCCCGTTAAATTAATACAAAGTATACAGTGACGGATTTAAAGAAGGCATACATATAATGCCCCCCCCCCAAAATTTCAAAGTATGATATAAATTATATTAATATTGCCATCTTTTTGTACAATACCAATATTTTTGTGCCTAGTTTTACTCTTAAAATACACAAAAACCTAAAAAGCTTCAGGGGGCTTGCCCCCCTTGGCCCCCTTTATCCAAAAATATGATATGAGTAGGATTAATTATGTCATACTTTAAATAACTAACAAATTTCCCCATAATTGTGCCTGGTTTTACTCTTAAAAAACACAAAAACCCACGAGCTTCAGGGGGCTTTCCCCCTGGACCCCCTTCATTCAAAGTTGATGACCAATATTTAATAATGTCATACTTTGCTACATAATAACCAATACCACTGTAATTTCCTGGTTTTACTCTTAAATACCCGAAAACCCAAGAGCTTCTGGGGAATTTCCCTCCCCTTTGGGCCCCCACCAGGCTTGCCCAGGACCCCTGGGGTTTGGGGCTCCGACCTCTTGCCTGAATGAAATTTTCACACCCCCCATCCGAATCCGCCTATGGTATATAAATGATTAGTCTTTTTAGAATCAATCGATCAAGGTACCGTAAGACAAAGAAGAAAAAAATAATCTGCCCCATAATCTTGAAAATAAATAATCTGTCCTTGACAGGCATAAAAAAATAATCCGTCTCAAAAAAATTTGCCGCCCCCCCCCCCCGAATCAAATTCGTCCCCCAACACACTACGCGTGATGCACTACAAAACTTCAAATAAAATCTTATTAGAACAATAAAAGCCTTTGATTTAAATACAAGAGTTTAAAAAAGAAGATATTGCAGAAAAAAACACCCCCGGAATTGTAAAGAACTGAAACTACCGATTATAACATTGATTTATACATTGAATAAAAAATCTTCCAATTAAAATTGGGGA